>NC_056733.1:1034172967-1034220467 GCF_019279795.1 Protopterus annectens
TTTTGGAATTAAGCTTCCAGTACAAGGAAACAGCCCTCTTTAGTTATATTTCAAGCTTTGTATGTCATTTAATTTTAACATGTTTGACTTATTACTTTATTTTATTGACATTTGTATACTGGGAAAGTCCAACTGGGTAATAAATACCCATTTTTAGCAGACACCCAGGGAGAAATGTTCCAGACACTTACATAACATCAAATAAAAAAGCATATATACTTACAAATTGACAGTGGAATACATATGATGCAATAATGCATGAAGAGAGAGCAGTGATGTAATAATAAAAAAATGACAATGAAATATGACAATCAGTATAAACAAAACTATTAGAAGTATATTTTCATTTCATTTATTAATTTATTTTCATTTTTTTTCTGGTTCATTATATCATGTTTTACTATTTCTATAAATCTATAACAGTATCCTTTGGGACGTCAGTCATTCCTAGAAACTACCTCAATAACAACACACCACTAGAAGTTGATTCAGTGGTCAGGGATTTAGGGACATATGTAGACAGTAACCTGGCCGTCAACTATCATTTCCCTATGGTAGTAATGAAAGGTTTACTATTGAACATCCAAAGTCACTGCTGTCAACTGGCATGTGGTCAAAAGGCAGTTTTCCAATGGGCAGAATGCCGACTCAAAATACATCAACTACATTACAGTGAATGGGTAGTGTAGTTCAAGTATCTGAGTTCGGCAGTGTGCACCAATATCCCGGTTCAGTGAGGAACTGGGAATTAGCCCATTTTCTCACTATAGTGCAATCTTGGAGTTGGTACATATAATTTGCAGGGGGTGTGGGGGGAGCATCCCCCCCTGCAAAATAGTAAACTACACGTACCATTGACTATGGAATGTCATGGTATGTTAAGATGCATAGCATGGGTGGCTGACTTAACCTCCTGCTATGTCGAATACGTCAAACTATGGGTTTTGATGTATTCAGTTTCGACCTGGCCGCAATTTTGCTGTTCCGGATTCAGGTTTTTGGGTCCACTATGTGACAGGTCGACTTATGCAGTTTCAAGGTTTCAATAGTAAACCATAAGAAAATCATTCTGTGTTGTGCAACTTATATTATAATCAAGGGAATGGCATCTAGGTCCAAGAATGTCAGTGCTCTACTGTATTTAGCCCTCATCAGACCAAACATTTAGTACAATACCCCAATTGGAATGTATCTGACCGACCACAAACAGCAACTGGAGTGTCCATGGAGGTTCCTCACTATACGGTATAAACAACATATCCTACACTGATCTCCTCAAAGCCCTATTCCTGTACTTCATCTCCTATAGACAGCTGAGGGGTGAGCTACACCTGGCATAGAAGACATCCTTGGATCCTGCTCTGAGGCACCACCTACGATTTCTGGAAAACAAAAAAAATGCCATAAATACCCGATTGAAAAACTTAAATCTTACTTGTGACATAACTAGGACATGTTGAAGGGATTGGTATGTGTCTCACAGAATACCCCTTCTCTTGAACAAGCTTCCCATCCATGTGAAGAAGAGTACTTCCCTAAACCAATTCAAGTGTACTATGGACCAGTGGATGGAGAATAGGAAATTCACCCTGGTCTGGCATTTATGTCCCTCCTGGATAGAGGCAGCCTTTAAATGCTTGATCATCCAAGCCCTAGCCTACATATACTCCCTAGTATAATCTTAAGGTCTCTAAATTTGTCAGATACATTTAGGATGCATAGATAGGCTTAAAAAGACCTTGTGGTCATAATCCTAATATATTCTTCTTCTTCTTTTGGCTTTTTCCCGGTTAGGGGTCACCACAGTGGATCACCTGTCCACTCATGATTGACAGTGGAGTTTAACAGTGTTGAGTTGCCAGCCTGGCACCCAACCTTCCACGGAAGGCACACACACGCACACACTCACACCTAGGGCCAATTTGGAGTGTCCAATCCACCTACAGCATGTCTTTGGGATGTCGGAGGAAACCGAAGCACCCGGAGGAAACCCATGCGGCCACAGGAAGGACATACAGACTCCACACAGAAGGCACCCCAGCTGAGGATTGAACCGGAGAACCTATTGCTGTGAGACAATAATGCTAACTGCTGCACCACCATGGCCGCTACCGGTCATAATCCTAGTATACATTTGTGAAACTATGAAACCTATAATGTGATAATATTTATGCATTTAACAGATACAATTAAACTAAAATAAATAGTCTGCCTAAACTACACAATTAGTAAACCACAATGCATAAATAATTTAACTGCATATTAATATATGTGTGTTGCATATTTTGTTGGTGATTTATTTTCTACAATGGCTTAATTTTTAAACATTTCTCATTACTTTTTCAATTTTTCTCAAAATAACAGCTTTTAAAATATAACAGATATTAATCTGAAAGCATATTACCTCTGTGTTATTGTCATAATAAGATTTGTAGTTTCTGCGATTCACATTGCGAATTTCTTCTGCAGCTTTAGCAGGCATTGACTTTGAAAATCCAAGGCCACTCCAAGTGTCTGTTGGAGTCCTTACTTCTGTAACAACTGGTCTTTTTTGCATGGCTAAAGGAAATGACGTGAAAAACAGAAGTATGAACTATTTTTAAAAAAATACTTAGCTCCATGAGCCCATAAATTTGGTAAATCACATTTTGTTTTCTCAGCTGTGTGATTTGTTTGTACGTTATTTTGCAGAAATTTCACTTAAATACCCATGATCCAAAAAGGAATTAGGAATTATAATCAGTTTCATTGCCTGGATATCATATGTTGTATGTCTCAGAGTGCTCATACCTCAGAATCCGTAACTTGTTCCATATGGTAGGGCTTACAAAAGAAAAAAAACATAACACCCATCTGAGGTTGAAACTTGGGTATCATTCAAGTGAATATCTAGGTCTTCAGTTTACTGGCTGAACAAATGACCTTTATCTCATAACGTTTCTGCAAATAAAGGACCCACTAAGACAGCAACACCAAATAACTGTCCTTCCATACTAATTGTGTAACATTTATTAAGATCTACATTATGTGTTATATGTATACAGCCATCTGTTACTTTTATGTGAAAAAAAACCAGCTAGCTTTCTTTGATGAAGAACAATCTTTCTTGCTTGCCTCAAATTCTGCCCATTGACCAAAAGTTACTCCTTCAAGGGTTGAAGGCTGGGAAACAGACATTCTCAAGCCCATCACACTGCAGGGGCAGGACATTTGTGTACCCAATGTGATGAACAGAGGCTATGGGCTTTAACTCCCACACTGCACTACTAGGATTTTGAACCGCAGCATTGGTACTAGTTATATATACAGGGCTATTGTTCTTAAGGATGAATGGAAAATGTGTCCTCATCATCTTTTGGTAATAGTAAATCCCTGCCATACCCAAATGAGGTTTATACTGTACAGCTACGTTCAGATTTATGATTAATGACTTCCTTTGATTTCATCCATTTCAGATTGACCCTAGTCCTTTGACTGCAATCTGACCAACAGTATTTAAAACATGACCAAAGCTATTTTGTCCATGGACTCACATAGTATTTTCAAGAATCAGGGGTAATGACAGCTATCCTGCACCAGTACTACCCCTTTCCAATCTTATGTCATGCTGTCACCAATTAGTCAACATGTAACAAAAAGCATATCTTAGCTTTTATCTTTAAATATGTAAATGGTAGCAGTTATTTATGAGAAGTCATCATTCAGTGCATAGACACTAAACAGTTAAAGGTACACTTGTTAAATGCATAACCCCTTAACCTAACAAATATTAACAATTATCCACAAACACTCAAAGATAAACAATAACATTTACTTGAACAAGATAAACACTTTTTACATACAAATTATACTCTAAATTCTGTACATTTGCTGGACAACTCTTCTCCAAACTTAATAAAACTGTTGGACAAGTTTTCTTTGGAATACTGGCTGTTCTCACTAACATTCTGCATGTATTTTAGTATGCAAAATACTCTGTATTGCATTATTTTACAAACTGGCTACACTGCTGCAAATTCTGTGATATTATTAAGACTATTACTTGTATTACTGCAAATTCATGTGAAACTGCACCTGGGTCATGTCTGAAAAGGATCCAAGAACCAGCCCACCCACCTGGTTATCAAGCATAAATATTGTCCCAACAAGGCAGCATCATGAATGCAACATTTCCAAACAGTATTATCTGTTAGTATTAACTGTACTCATACTTGTGGAACAGAGTTTAGTATCACTTTTAAACTGTAATACATTTTAAGTAGTAGATGCAATTACACACCATTTTACACATTGTCTTCCTTACATTATTATTCAGACATTTTTGATGCACGTCTAATACAACTTTTTTCTCAGTTTATTATAGTTTATAGTTTTCCTCATACCTACTATTGAATGCTCCATTCTGCCTCTTTTCCATTATGAAGGACATCATGATTTTTATTAGTCTGCAATTCATGTCAGTTTTTAGATTTGGGTGCATAATATAACCCTGTTAGATAAGGGGATATATATATTCTTTAAATGCTAATGAAGTAGCTACTTTGATTAGCATGTCATTTGGTGTTCATAAGTTGTTCAGTTTTGCAGTATAGATCTCATGGAGTTTAGACCACATCTAGTACATTTGTGCTTTATTTAAGAAATCCCATGCCTTTTTATCCTAACAAGCAGCCGTAGGATTTAGCATATGGTGAGTCCTGCATAGAGACAGCACTCACCCATACTAGTCCAGCAGCCCAATATGAGCACTGCCCTCCACTGTGGACATTCAGTGCTATTATGGTGTCCTCAGTCTCTGCTGGGATTTGAAATGTTTCTAGGAATCTTTACTCTCTCACTCCCTCTAGGAGAGTTAAGCAGGAAAAGCTTCCACATCCATCCCTACCACTGCTGCCCCTGTGATACCCAAGATACTAGCTGAACTCTGATTTCTGAAGACCCTCTCTAAGTGGAACAGCTAGGGCTTTTAAAATCATCATGCAGCGCTTACAGATCTTAAACACAGGAATGGTACTCTTCCTTCTCTGCATCCAATCCCCATGCTGATGTCTGTTTACTCAGCTGCTTCTCTTCTAAGCCTTTGTGGGTAGAGAGGGGTTGCAGATGATGTAAAATCACAAATCTGTCTGTAAAAGAGTGTAGCCGGCCATTGGCTGTTCAAATCTTCCCTGCTCCATTTAACAGGTATGCTAGCCAAATCAGATCATTGGAGTCAGAAATGGGAATTTTGTTTGTGATCATCATGATGGCTAGGAGGTACAACACATGATGCCCTACTGCTCCTAAAGTAGAGCATAATTACTACTGAATTACTAAGGTAAAAACATAACTACTACTGAAAAACTAAAGTAAAATATAATTATTGTATATTTACCAGTGAGGCTTACTAAGTATTTCACAAAATCAGGAAAAAGTGATTTTTGTGTTTTGTATAAAAATGATTAAAGTTGCTATAGTGTGTATATGTGTGTGTGTGTGTGTGTGTGTGTGTGTATGTGTGTGTGTGTGTGTGTGTGTGTGTGTGTGTGTGTGTGTGTCTGTGTGTGTGTGTGTGTGTGTTATTTGTGAGAGTGTATGTCTGGTCTGCAACTTTGACGATGTGATGGGAAACCATATATATATATATATATATATATATATATATATATATATATATACACACACATATATATGGATTCACTTCAGAATCTCAAAATTCCGAACCATCGAATGTCATATGTCATATGATCTAGACCATATGATTTGATGTTTCGAAATATCAAAATTCTTTAACAAATCAAAAAAAAAACAAAAAAAAAACACAACTGAAACGTTGCAAGCCCCCCTGCACCCCCCACACCCCGCCCTACCTAAATATACCAACTCTGTGATCATACTACAGCGAGGAAAAGGGAAATCTTCCATTCTGCTCTGTATGTAGATCTGCATTCAGAATTTCTAAATTCTGAAACTTTGGTCATATAGTCTCGACCATATGAAGTTTGAGGTTTCAGGATTTCGATATTCTGAAGGGAACCCATATATATATATATATATATATATATATATATATATATATATATATATATATATATATATCATGTGTGTATACTTGCTTGTATGTCTGCAATTGTGTGTATATGTATGTTTGTGTGCATGTGTGTCTACAGTGAGTGTGCATGTGTGCAGTGTATGTGTGTGTGCGTATATAAGTATGCTCCTGTGTGCATGTACATGTGCATGTATACTTTCATTTATATGGGCGTGGTTGGCAGAGAGTATTGCGTTTGTCATAGAACCAGACATAATAATGCTAGTACAGCAAAGCATGATGAGCAGTCATGGTGGTCGGCACTCGTTTTCTGGGGGCTCTTAGCCAACTGCATAAAAAAATATGTTAACTGCAAAGTGCATGATTATGATGTCAGACTGTTTCTTGATATTAGAGAGGTATTAGCTATGCAAGGTGCTATGTTTTTTCTTTCTATTCTTGATGGCACTAACCCCCATCTCCTACTAATCCATATGTTCAACTGTTTTACAGCTTTCTGGTTGTTTATGGCTGCCAGCCTATGACAGAAGAGGATGGATCTATTTTCCTGCTTTCTGGTTGTTTATGGGTGGCAGCCTGTGAGAGAAGAGGATGGGTACTCACATCATGTGACAGCACAATTACACAGAGCGTATGAGAGAAGAGGATGGGTACTTGGATCATATGAAACCACAGTTACAAAGCTGATTTCCAGAAAAGATGCATCTTAATTGCCTGTACAGGGAAGGACTTGTTGACATTGCATTTTTAATGAAGGATGCTACTTAATAAGTCAACAACATGCGCAACAAATGAAGAATTACCATAGTTATTTGTGGAGGATTTCACTCGTATCATGAAGGTGTTATTGTAGCATTGCCTCTGGATGGGAATGTACAGGTGATCTTGTTTTCTTCCACAGCCCAAAGACATGCCATTATACCACTGAATATAATGCCTACTTTGGCATGTATCTATTCATATGTATGCAACAACTGGTATACCCAGAGAGATACCTTACAAAAAGCATACAAGGCCTAAACAACATGTGCTACACAGACCAACTCAAAGCCCTGTCACTATACTTAGTATCTTACAGACTGCTAAGAAGTGACCTGTGTCTCACATACAAGGCATCCTCTGACTCATTACTGATGGATTTATGCACATCAGCAAGTGAAACTGCATCAGAAATACTCAATCTAGGAATCTAAATCTCTTCTACAAGGGACTTCCAAGATGGCTACACATTGAGTAACAGTTTAATTCTAGCTCTCCCAGTCTGAAAACAGAAACACAGTAGAGACAGATAGTAGACTTTTGTGTTTATGGATAAATTTCAGTAACTGGCTAGTAAGTGTACTGCCTAGATACCAGGAAAAAGAAATACAGAGAAACTGAAAAAAACAGCTACAAAAAGTGAGGAAGAAACACTGACTGGGGAAAGTTCTGCAGCTGTTTAACAACAAGAAATGCAACCTCCAGACATGACTTCCAGTAACCTACAGGAAGATGTAAGACAACTGCACACAGACCTGGATGAAATAAATAAAACACTGATGGAGTATATCAACACAAACAACAAAAATCTGGGAAAAATGTAAGAAGCTTTAAACAGATATTAAGATGAGGTGATAAAGCTGCCTTTTAGCTACCTGAATACAAAACTGCTCAGGTGTTTAAAAAAATAGAATTAGAGGCTAGAGCACATAGGGAAAACCTAAGATTTTCATATATAAAAGAGAAGCTGGAAGGAACAGACTGCATTAATTTTATAAAAGCACAAATAAGCAACTGGACTGGAATTCCACAGTAGGCGTTGTTAGTTGAAAGGGCACATTGTGTGTGTATGCTCCAAATCTGGGTACACATTTAATAGTAAGAATACAATCCTACCAGTAGAAGGAACTGATTCTGACAAAACTGTGGCAGAAGGATGAAGTACTGAAAGTGGGAGACAGCAGAGTGTTTGTGGAGAATGATTACTCAGGCAGAAGAGGCTTTGATGAAGTACATGCTAAATAGGAAATATAAAAGTTTGTCCAACAAGAAGTGAGCTGTGAAACAGAAGGAGATACTGCCTCTTGTTCTTCTGGTAATAAATCCCACAGAGAGACTGTGCCAGTGAAACCTTTTCAAATGTTTCAAAGGAAAATGTTGGAGAGAAAGAAGGGGGCACAAGAGTTGACTAGAAGAATTGAGAGTAAATTGGTAATGAAACAGACAGGATTTGGGAGATGGAGATGAACAGCAATAAAACTGGTTAATAAACAGATTAATAAAATTAATGTGGTATTACAATGCAATAATTACATTTGTGAAATATGACAGAACAAGAAAATATGGAAATATTTGACTTTTTCAGAATCTGGTTGACTTGTGAGGACTCTAAAGCATATCCCCTATATCATGTCATTAATGTTTGGAAAAATGCTTTGGGGAGGGGAAGAGAGGAGAGAAAGTTAACTGTTAGTAAATATATTTTTTCTTAATAGTACTATTTTTGTGGTGTATGGCTTTCTTTGTATGCTATACAGTAAACTTTTCACAGTTATTTTTAAGTGTAATTGGGAATGTAAACAAGTGCTTCTGTTCTTCTTTATCTTTTCTCCCTTCTCTTTCTTCTTGTTCAGTTTTAAGAAATATAGGCAGTGCAATGTAAAAAAAATGCTTGGCTAAAAGAGCATGACAAAATAAAAATGAATGTGCTTTTTCTAGTTCTTGCATGGGGAAATGACTGGATTGAGGACCTTAGATTGATTTAATAAAAATTTTTAAGAGAAAGCAAGCAAATGAAAAATAATATTGAATATTATGAGGCTTTTTTCTAGCAAATGAATGTATGCTTAGTAGCAATTTTGCATCTGGTCCTCGTGTCTCCATAGGAACATTCTGATAAAGAGAAATGACTACTTAGTTCTCATGTCTCCAAGGGGACAATCTGATAATGAGAAATTGGTTACAGTCTGGTGGAGAGTGATTGGCTGGGGGAAAAAAAAAAGAGAAACTGGCTAGGAGATAATGTTCTCTGAAAGCATGCAGGGGTTTTCCAAGCTGGAAGAGCTATAAAGATAAGACAAAACCAGTTAGCACTTAGTAGAAGCACAGGCTGCACCATGTGTTTTAGTATGGATAACCTTTATTTTAGGTTAACTCATGTTTGTACGTATGGCTGTCAGTTTGGGGCAATTGTTCCTATTAGGAGGGTAACATTTCAGTATTGAGAGATGTGCGTAGTTTTGTGTGTTAGTATTAAGTTAATAGGGTTTAGGGGGTATTTTGTTTTTGTTTGTTTGAGGGCTTGCAATAAGACAACAAGTTTTAGAAGATGTGACTGACTTAGGTTCATAGATTCATAGATTAATACTAGGCTAACTGCCCTTGTGGGCCATTTTCAGCCTAGCCAGTTACTCCATGTGAGAATCAAACCCTGTACCTTATGTCTGTAAGGTAAACACCTTAACCATTATGCCAACCTCCCACCCCAGGCTCAAACGGATATGACAAAAAAGAACTGTATAAAAGTTCAACCTGTCAAACATTACATGCATGTAACACAAAAGCTGGAACTAGACATTTAACAAAAAGAGCATTATACATAAAAGATGAGAACAATAACTTTTAATGCAATGACGCTTTCTGTAATGTTTTTAAATGTCAATGGAATCACAGATAAATACAAAAAAGGAAGGAGTAGTGAACTATGTAAAAATGTGCAAATAGCTATGTTACAGGAGACACATTTGAAAAGAATTGAAAATGTGAATTTGATAAAGAAAGGTTTCAGGATGGTTATTCAGCAGAATACCTGGGAAAAAGGAAAAGAGGAGTACTTATATTAATTGCAAGAGGAGCTCCAATAGTGATAGAAGAGAATAAAAAAAGATAATAATGGCAGATGTGTGTTAAATGGCTTCTGGCAGGAGGATTACACTGGTGTGTATTTATATCCCACTTAAAACTGGTCTAATGGAGCTTAAAATAATTCTAGGAGAAATAATCAGTTTTTATCAAGGAATATTACTTATAGGTCAGGACTGGAATTAGATTTGCAGCAGTGATGTGTCTGGTGGGTCCAGAAGGGAAAGTATAACAAAGGATGGTAGATTTTTGAAGAAATTTATGAAAATATTTGGTATGGAAAATGTGAATTCAGTAATAGGAGGTTGGGGTGAATTCACATATTATTCCCAAAGATATAAAAACTGGGCTAGGCTAGACAGAATTTACATTTCACTGGAACTAGTGCATTTAATTGATGGTCTTGATATACACCCAATAACTATTTCAGATCATGTGCCAATAATAACTTAAATAAAAACACAAGGTAATGAAATTAAAATGAGACACTGATGCTTTTCCACCTACTGTTGAAAAGAGAGGAATTTCAGGAATGGGTAGTGGAGATTACTCAGGAGCTATTCCAAAGGATATGCATTTCTTCTGAAAATATATCTAGGGTATGGGATAAAATTAAAATGGAGTTTAAAAATAGGGTGGAAATAAAAGAAAGGGAGCTATGGTTAAGAAGTAATGAGAATTATTTAGAGGGACTGGCAAATGTTAAAGAATTGCAGAATGGGGGGAATCTGACAGAAAAAAAGAGGATCAACTACAGAATGCTAAGCAGAAAATAGGATCACAGGATCATAGGATCATAGGAGGTTACTAGGCTATTGGCCCTGAGGCCCTTATAAGCCCAGTCAAGAGTTTAGCCCATGTTTAGACAAGTCAGCACCCAGAGCCCCTGTCCAGAAGGGACAGAGGTGGAATCCCAGGAGTGCATTTTCTGTTTCCATTCTAGTTATCCAGGTTGCATTTTCAAAGGGATAATGAGGTACTCTGCTTGACGTGGAGAGCAAGTCTATTCCACAGATGGGGTAGTCTCTGGGACACAAATATGTCCCGCCAACAAGTCCTATTGATATCACAGACCAGGTTGAGGTCACGTGTACTGGTTGCTCTAGAGGAGCTTGACTTGTGGATATGCATCAGTCCATCAAGGCGAGGTCTGAGATTGATTTATATACCAGACAGAGGTCACCTCTGTGGAGTATGTATGAAACTGAGTAGAGGCACATGGCTTTTAGCCTATTTGTGTAGGGTAGATGTTTGAGGCCCTGGATTCTCCTGGTGAGGAACCTCTGTGGTCTCTCCAGCTGCTGCATGTGCTTTATGAGGGGGCATTGTACTCAATAATTGGCCTTATAAGGGAAGAATACAGGAATTTTATGACCTTTTTGTCCCTGGATGAGATACCCTTACTTATGATGTGGGCCATGTAGAAAGCTTTTCGTACAACGGAAGCAACATGGTGGTCAAAAGTCAGGTTGCTATCAACATAGGTGCCCAAATCCCTCACTACTGATTGTGTACTTAGGATGTTGTTATTAATGTGATAATATGTGGGGACGTCACCGTCCCCAAAGGGGATGATGATGCATTTTTTGGCATTCAGCTTGAGGCCATGTTTCTGGCACCAGTCATTTGTTTGGGTGAGATGTCCACATCACTTGGGGAATTGACGACTGCACCTAGCTTGCAGGCATCTGCAAACCTGGTCAGCCATAGCCCACTGGTTTTGGCCTGCACCTCAGAGAAGTATATCCCAAATAACAGAAGCCCCAAGACAGATGCCTGGGGTACGCAGTTCGTTACAGGTCTACTGCTTGAGGTGGCTTCTCCTATTTTGATTAGATGGGTTCTATCAGTGAGCCAGTTTGCTATCCATCTGGTAACATATGTATTGATGCCTAGCTGGGAGAGTTTATCTACTATGCCCAAATGGGGAACAGTGTCAAAGGTTTTGGCCAGGTCAAGGTAGGCAGTGTGCACCTTCTTCCCCTCATCAGTGGCTTTGGTGACTGTCTCAAAGAAGTCAACCAGATTTAACAGACACAACCTCCCCTTGACAAAGCCAAATTGTGTGGGGTCAAGTGTTTGGAGATTGCCAGTGTCCCTGTTAATGAGGTCTATGATAATACGTTCCATGGCCTTGCAGATCAGGCTAGTTAGGCTGATTGGTCTATAATTTCCTGGATCGGTGGATGCTCCACCTTTGTGTAAAGGGATGACAGTAGCTGTCCTCTGACGTAAATAAGGGATTGCATCAATAATATGCACAGTTTAGAAGGATTGCTGTTAAGCAACTGTTTTTTGATAATAACACTAGAGCACAAAGACTTTTAACACAATGACTCAGGAAAAGGCAGTTGCCAAGCCTAGGGAGGCTATAAGAAGGAAGGTAATAACAGATCCTGTAGAGGTATTAGAAATATTTCAGAAATTCTATGAAAGTCTGTATAAAGCAGAGAAATATGGAAATCAAGAAAAAATACAACTGAAAATGTTTATGGAAGAATTAAATATAACAAAATTAGAGGTAGATGAAGCTCAATTTCAAATGGTTAGGATAGAGAGAGATGACATAGAAATTGTGATATATAACCAATCTACAGGAAAGTCCACATGAATTGATGGTATGCCTGTGTACGTTTCGAAGGTAAGAGGGAAAGAAACAATAAAGATCTGGAAGGTTTTGTTTAACAGCATTTTAAGAGGAGGAGAAGTACCAGCATCCTGGAAGAAAGCAGTGGTAGCTGTAATACCTAAAGAGAGTAAAGATCCAGCAGATCCAGCAGATCCAGCTTCATACTGGCTAATTTCAAAACTAAACCATGATTATAAAGTGTTCTTGTCTATAATGGTGAAAAGAAATTGATAGACATGGATCAATATGATTTTGTGAAAGGGAGGCAAACATTTGAGAACATTAACAGAGCATTGATGATCCAGAGGGAAGCAGAATATAAGAAAATACCACTGTTGATGGTGGATCTTGATGCAGAGAAAGCATTTGACAGAGTAAGCTGGGAGTTTATGAGCAGGGCAGTGGAAGTGCATTTCCTGAAAAAAAATCATAAGGTTGATTAGGAGGATATAAGAGGGATCAGAGATGAAAATTAAAGTGGGTGGGTTCATCTCTGATAAATTCCACTTTAGCAGGGGAACCAGGCAGGGATGTCCTCTTTCCCCTTTGTTATTTGCATTATATTTAGAACCACTGGCAAAGAAAATAAGGGACTCAGAAATTCAAGGATATAATTGGTGTGGTAGTCAAGAAAAGCTGGCTCTGCTTGCAGATGATATTATCTTATACATGACAAAACCAGAAAGAGACACTTCAGTGTTGTGGAACATTTTGAGACAACTTCAGCTCTTTTTGTGATACAAAATTAATGAAACTAAAACAAAGGCAATAGTGAGAAATTATGTACCCACACATGAATTGGTTCAGTGATATCCATTTTTATGGAGACATGATAAAATGAGGTATTTAGGAGTATGGATTAAAAATGTTCCTGTTGTGGCAGCTAAATATATGTGGGAAGAGAATAAACAAAAGATAATACAAACCTGAGAAAAATCGAAGCTTTGTTTTATGGATAGGGATAGTAAGATACAAACAGTTAAATGTTTTTAATCCCTTTAGTCTCATACAGGTCAGGCATATTTTTATCAATCAGAGGGAAGTTGTTGATAGCAATTAATAAAGAGCTGAAGGATTTTATCTGGGAGGTGAAGATGGCAAGAGTTGAGTGGGATAAGCTGATTCTTCCAGTAGAAAAGGGCGGACTGGGATTACCCGAACTGAAGGGATATTTCAGAGCTGCACAGTTAAGGCTCCTATATATAGCAGAAGCAGAAAAACTATAATTCAAAGTGGAAACAGATGGTGATGAAATGGCGGGAAGCTCAAGAAACAAGGAGAGACTGGGATTTGGGATGCAAGCATTTAAGAAAAATAAAAACAAGCATACAGAATACTATAGCCATAAAGTAGCAGGAGGTATCCTAAGAACTAAGCCAGCAAGGGAAAGGAGAACGGAGATTCTGCCAGTATGGATGACTGCAATTAGAGATACAGACAATAGGCAAGAGGGGGCTGGAATTTATTGGAGAAAACTGGCACAGGAACCATGGTATCGAGAGCAAATAATTAGAGAGGAAAATATGACAGAATGGGAAGACATTTATTTGGACTGCAGGTTAGAGACTACATTCCCTGTCAAGGACTGATATCAGAGTATAGACAAAGAAAAAGAAATAGGGGAGTCCTAAATGAAAGACCAGCAATGGGTACAGTTTTTAGTAAAATCTGGAAAAGAAGCTGCCATTAAAAAAGGAATAATTAGTAGAGCATATAAAATATTACATGATAAGTATAAGAAGCAATCAGAGGAGGTGAGATCTATGCACTCTGATGGACCTCCTGCATATCTACAAAACAAACAGTACCAGAATTACCCATTCTAAAGACTAAGACCTTGCCTGTGATATAAATATGATCTGCTGGAGAGAAAGGTATGTATCCCAGAGACTACCCAATCTATGGAAAAGGCTCCCCATCCATGTTAAGCAGAGTTCTTCCCTAGTCTGATTCAAGTGCAACTTGTACAATTGGATTGGAAACCGGAAATTCATCCCAGGTTTGGGACCTATGTCCCTGATGCAAATAGGTAACCTGTAAATGGCTCATCTTCCAGGCCCATGCCTACACTTATCAAGGGTATCAGAACTTGTCAGAGATTTGGTATGCATGGCTGGGCCTAAAAAGGCCCTTGTGATCGTTAGCCTTGTAAATACCTATGAACCTATGAAGGAGGTCAGAAAGGATTGGGAAGAGAGATTGGATAGGCAATACGCAAAGAAACAATGGGAGGATATATGTATGACTCCCAAATATGCAACAAAATTTAAAAGATTTAGGACTTTTGCTTGGAAATGTTTACATAGATATTTTTATACCCCAAGCAGACTCCACAGAATTTTTCCTCAGGTAGACACAAAATGCTGGAGGTGTGATGGGGAAGAAAGAGGTAACTGGGAACATATTTTCTGGGAGTACAGTGAGTTTGCAGACTTTAATGACTCCCTGTGGGATGCACTGTTTGCAATGCTGGATAAGCAGATTGTTGTGATGAGGGAGATGATTTTTCTTAGCTATGATACAGAACTGGAGCTGCCTAGACATTGTAAGGCCTTGCTGTGTCCAGTTATGGTGGCTGCCAAAAACTCAGTTACTAGAAAATGGAAATCAGAATCTAAACCAACTATACTAGAAGTAATGAATATAGTAACAGAATTGAGATCTTTATAAAAGGGTAGGAGCAAACTACATAGGAAAAATGGGAATTGTGGGAACAATACATACAGGAGAGGAATGAGGTTTAAAAGGTGGCAATATATGTGAAGTATAATGTTTGTAAATGTGAACTTGTTAATACAGTTTGGTTACTTTTATATAAATGTAAATTTGCCTGTGTCAGAAGTGATAATTCAGTAAAGGTGTCTAAAAAAAAAAGAAACCTCTTCTACAATATCAACAGAATGGTTTGGAGGGACAGGTATATTTTGCAGAGAATATCATTACTGTGGAACAGACACCCTCTTCACATTAAACACATGTCAAGCCTGCCCATTTTCAAGCATAATCAAATGGGTTACTTTGAGCACAAAAAAGGAAATCGGCCTGCAAGGCCAGCTAGCCTAGTACTTACCTATGAACCTATTAGGTAAACTGGTGATTCTCTGAACTGGAAGCAGATGTGAGGGTAGTGTTTCATTATATTATATTTTATTTTATTTTTTATTTTATTTTATTTGCTTTTATTTACTGGGAAAGTCCAACTGGCATGCCCATTTTCAGCAGAGGGCCGAACAAACATAAGGTACAAAAACAATGCACATCCTGCAATATGCAAATATCCCATCCAGGATTAGCTGCCTACCTTACCCCATGCTTGCTGGGATAAGGCTCTGGCTCCTTGCAGCCCTGAAGATGATAAAGCAGGTATTCTTGAATGAAAGGGTGAATGAATGAATAAATGAATGAATGAATGAATGAATGAATGAATGAATGAATGAATGGGTGAATGAATGAATGAATGGGTGAATGAATGAGAATGAACACTTTATGTGCCTATTTAAGGTGGACTAAAATTCAAGCCAGTTGATTGCACAGAACCATAAGCTTCACAAACGCTGTTGATTAACAGCCTGCCAGGGAGGTAGCAGACTACAGATCTGTGAAGATATGGAGGTAAACAAGATGAAAGGGAATATGAATACACATGCCATTTCTACTTTGGTATATTTCTCATGAAGAGTTAAGCACAATACAGCCTGCCTAGTTTATGGTTAGTTTTAAAAGTGGCTGCCTTACCAATGATAAGTGTCAGAAAAGTGACACACTTATTAGCAAACCATTCCAGGATACGCTATGCAAGGATAGAGTTTAACATGAGGCTGTTGGTTCTGATTTGAGTACAAACTCTACTTGTTTTGGGGATTCAGGTATGAATGTGACTGTACTGAGCCGGACTTTTAGATTTAAAAGATAAAAGTGTACAGAAATGTGCTTGAAGAGAGGCTGTGTGTATCACAAAAATTTAAAATTGGGGGTGGGTGGGGTGGGGTGCAGGAACAGTGTGGTATGGAACACCTAATAAAACTGGCAGAGGTGCAGAGATGCCATGTTCATACTATGGTACAGACCTGTCTTTGAGAACAGCTTCAGGTACTGGAAGGATTAGGACTTTTTGTACTGGATATGACCTGTGGATGCCAAGTAAGGATGATGAGGTACTGGTACCGGAATCATATTCTCCTTTTCAGTTTGGTACTCTTAACTTGAAGCTGTGAGATACCCTCTTGACAGCAATGAGATGTTCACACTGTGATGAACGAATGCGCTTAAACTTTTAATTGTTTTTATTTTTTGTTGACGTTTTGCGACCTGGTTATACAGCACTGTGGGGTGAAATGTGTTTGCATATCTCGTCTTGCTGTACTCCTCCCCTTTCCCTTCTTTGCTCTACCCCTTGTCCCATTGCTACAGGTAGGACAAGTGAAGTAGGCCTGGTCTGAAAGTAGTAGGTTATCACAAAAATGATAGGTCATCTGAAGCCTTGGCAAAGCCCCCGTCTGGCACATCCCTCCTTGACCAAAACAAAAACAAGTCTTCCAGACTCAAGGACCAAAAATGTACACAACAGTTCTCTGCAACATCAAAAGCACAAACACACAGGCAGACACGCACACACACACACACACACTCGCACACACACACACACACACACACACACACACACACACACACACACACACACACACACACACACACACACACACACACACACACACACACACACACTAAGTGTGACAGGCACTGTGTAAGAGTTGCAAAGTGGTCCTTCATAAGCAAGTCTGAAAGCAGAATTGAAATACTGCTTGCAGAGTTTCAAGAGAAGAACAGCCATGATCACAACTGTAGCAGTTCCAAACATCTCCCTAACAGCTTGTCCCAAGGGCAGTCACCCCATTGCTACAGTTCTGCCTTGCCCCACTTCAGCTATCCCTCCCCCACCCATTTTCATACATTAATGGGCTCTTCATTTTCTCTGAATATGTTCTTACCCTTTTTTTTTTTTACTCTTTTACACCCTCTCAGGACAAAGCATGATGGCTTCTGTACCCACAACCAATCTACCCATTCATTCCAAGGTCACAGGAGCTGGACATTCCCAGGTAGGTGACAGCCTTATGGCCCATTAATTCCTGCCCAGGAATCCCCCATGAGCCCAGCCACATAATGGCAAGAGCTGGGCAGTAGAGAGAGGGCCAGCCTTGCTAGCCCTGCAGGCTGGTCTACACTCTCTTCTCAGTGGAGCATACCCCCTCTTCTGTCCTGGTTCTTCTGAGCTCCATTACAGTCACCTTCTGAGGGCTCCCATCATTTCACGATGCACTTATATATGGCAGTGAGGGTGTGGTAGACCCAGGTTCTATAGGGTAGACACATACAGTAGTGTCACTGCAAGATGTCATCCGTGTAGCAAGTCAGAACCTCTTCCCTCCCACCAGGATGGTGATTAGGTACTGTCAACCTCCCCTGTCTGCTCCTACATGTACCCAAGTCACTATTGTAACTCGAGTCACCTGCAACATGGTCAAGGCTTTATCCCTGTACTCCACAGTGTGGCTGCCCTGCCTGAATGTTTTCTTTTTCTTTCTGTTTTTTAAGGTCACACTGAAGTGATGCTTGTATGAAAACTGCTATTTGGAGGCAGTAATTTTACAAACTTTTTGGACTGTCTAAAAAAGTGAGTAGATGGCAAACCTAACTGGAAACGAATCCAAAAGAGGAGGATACCAGCATACTAAATAACAGGGTACATAGCCCTTACAGACTAAGGTCATATGCACTGTAGATGCTGCCAGACTCTATGGGGGTAAAAAGAGAGAGAGAGAGAGTCATGTTTCTATGGTAGTGAGGAAATCATTCTATGCTTTGCAGCTTATAAACAAAAAAGAAGGGAAATTTACATCAAGAATTTTTAGAAAAGAAACCTTCTCCAATTCTTATCTGCATTACACCAGTTGCCACCCCCCCCATCAGAAGAAAGGGGTAGTGAAGGGCCAATTGGTTAGATCTAGCAGAATGACCTCCGACAACAAGGTCTTTTTTGAAGAAACCAACTTTTTAAGGGGCCTTTTTATTCAGAGAGGGTATCCTTTGGAAATGTTCAACAAAGTACTAGAAGAAGTTAACACAAAAAGAACAGATGTCTTTGCACCTATTTTAGGTGAAGAAGAAAAATTGAGCCACTACAAAGGGCAAGCAAGCAATTTTGGGGCAAAAGAAACAGGGTTAATTACAACCTTCAATGAACAATCAGCCTTTGTTAGGAACATATTTTCAAGGGAATGGTACAGTTTTTCAAAATTCTCAGACCTTGAACATATTTTTGATAAAGAGTTATCCCATGTCTATCGTAAAGGGAAGAGCATCAAAAATTACTTGGAAGGAAGGACGAATTATAACACACGCAACAACAGTAACAAATCCAAGAAAGGATTATACAAATGTGGGAGATGTAAATATTGCACACACTTGTATTGTGGTGAAACAATGTTTTTGGAAGCAAGAAATATGACCTTGCATTTGAATACATTTGCTAATTGCGACACCAAAGGCATCATATATTTAGCTGTTTGTAAAAAATGTCCCTCCTTCTATGTTGGGAAGAGTGAAAGAAAGCTCAGACAGAGAATATATGAGCATTTATATGATGTTAAGGTGATGAATGAGAAAAATGCATTGAGCAAGCATTCAACTAAATGTAATACAACAGGCTATTCTTTTTTCATTTTAGAAGTAGTCCCCACCAACCCAAGAGGTGGGATGTGGGAAACACTTATTGAATACAAAGAACTGTACTGGCAACTTTTTTTAGATGCCAACCGTAACTTTGGGCTGAACGATATGGTTTCATTGGCTCAGGTATTGAAGTTGAGAGCTGCAAAACTCTAATACAAAAGAGTTATATCAAGGTTTAATTTTACTGTCATGTTCTTTTGTACACAACTATAAGAAATACTTTTTCTACAGAACTTTCAAATTCCTAGCTGTTGGTTTTGTTGTAATTTACACTATGGCCACAAGATGGTGACATGTCATAATAATTCACATGCCTTATTTAAACTCAATGCAGAAATTATTTTAAATCATTTTAAATGATGGTTTTTAAAAAGTTTTTAAGGAAAGTTTTAAAAGTTTTTAAACAATTATTGTAAATAAAGGGAGGATCTATGTTATATGTTTTTAGAGAAGTGGTTTTAATTTTGTCTTAGAAGAATGTATGAATTAATTAGCTTCAACAATTAACCCTAACAAATGGTCTAATATGATTGGTCATCTGAACTGTGATGAAATTCAAACAATATATAAAAGTATTTATTTTTTTAAAATGGATGTATAACTGATGAAGTTGGTGACGAAAACGTTTTAGTAGATACGTTATTGTACTATAAGATCCGGTCTTTGTGTTGGAGTGTTTCTACAGTGCTTATTAAAGCATCATTACCTTGGAGCATCGATTTATTTGTGCTTGGTGGATACTTCATTTTACTTTTCTTAGTTTATTTGGCTGTCTTGGCTCATTTACTGGTTATCAGCTTATAAACATATGTAAACATTTCCAAGCAAAACTCGTAAATCTTCTAGATTTTGTTGCATATTTGGGAGGCGTACATATATCCCCCCATTGTTTCTTTGTGAATTGCTTATCCAGTCTCTGTTTCTCGGTCGTTCTATCCTCCTCTGATAGATTCTTATAGTTATCATGTAATATTTTATATGCTCTACTAATTATTCCTTTTTTAACAGCAGCTTCTGTTCTAGACCCTACTAAAAACTTTATCAGTGCTGGTCTTTCGTATAGGACCCCCCCCTATTTCTACTCAGATATCAATCCTTGATAGGGAAGGCAATCTCTAGCCTGCAGTCCAAATAAATTCTTGGCATCTTCCCATTCTATTACCCTTTCCTCGCTAATTATTTGCTCCCAATACCTTGTCAGTTATCTCCAATAAATTCCAGCCCTCTCTTGCCTATTGTCTGTATACCAAATTGCAGTCATCCCTATTGGCAGACTCTCGTTTCTTTATTCCAGTGCTGGCTTAGTTCTTAGAATACTTTCTGTTACTTTATGAATATAATATTCTCTATGATTATTGTTATTCTCCTTAAAGATTTGCATCCAAAATCCCAGTATCTCCTTGTTTCTTGAGCTTCTCCCCATTTCATCATCATCTCTTTCCACTTTGAATTATAGGTTCCTTCTTGTGCTATGTATACGAGCCTTAACTGTGTGTCTCTGAAATACCATTTCAAATTGGGTAATCCCAGTCCGCCTTCTTCTATTTTAAGAATCAACTTATCCAACTTGACTCTTGTCATCTTCCCCTCCCAGATAAAATCCTTCAGCTCTTTATGAGTTGCTATCCACAGTTTCTCCTCTGGTTGATAAAAATATGCCTGACCTGTGCACAAGACTCAAGGGACTAAACCATTTTAACTGCTTGTGTCTTACTATTCATATCCATATAACAGAACTTGCAGTTTCTCCATTTTTGTATTATCTTTTGTTTAGTCTCTTCCCACATATCTTTAGCTGCCACACCAGAATCATTTTAATCCATACTCCTAAGTTCTTCATTTTATTGTGTCCCCATAGATATGTATATTACTGAGCCAATTAATGTGTGGGTATATTATGCAATATGATGGCTATACTGAGTCATGTCTAAGGTTAACAAGTGCAATATAGTAACTAAACAGCTGCTATTCACTAATCTCTATTCTCTATCTTAGCAGTGTAGGAGTTTGGTGGTGGGTACTTATTTATTATTTATCACTGGATAATGGGTATTGAATGTATTTATGTAATGTGCACTATCTTTTGCATGTCATATGTGTTGTTATTTTCGTTCTTATGTTATTCGTTGATACCGCTGTATCTACAGTATTTGCACTGCATTTCTCTCGTGAGCTGACATTTGTAATTTCATTTAGGCTGCACTTGTGTGGTCCTACATGACAATAAAGTTTCTTTGAATCTTTGAATCTTTACAGCTACTGATTCTGTTTTAGCTTCATTAATTTTGTATCCCCAAAAAACTGAACTATCTCAAAATGTTCCACAAGACTGAAATGTCCTTTTCTGATTTTATCAGGTATAAAATAATATAATCTGCAAATAGAGATGGCATTTCTTGTCTACCTTACCTATTATATCTCTGAATTTTTGAGTCCCTTATTTTCTTTGCCAGTGGTTCTAAATATAATGCAAATAACAAAGGGGAAAGTGGACGTCCTTGCCTGGTTCCTCTGCTCAAGCAGAAATTATCAGAGAGGAACTTACCCACCTTAATTTTCACCTCCGATCCCTCATATATCCTCCTAATCAGCCTTCCAATTTTATCAGGGAATACAAATGCTTCTATTGCCCTGGTCATGAAGTCCCAGCTTACTCTGTCATATGCGTTCTCTGCATCACGACACACCAACAGCAGTGGTTACATTCTGTTTCCCTCCGGATCATCAGTGTTCTGTTAATAAATGTTTGCTTCCCTTCCACAAAACTACATTGATCCATATCTATCAATTTTGGCATCACTTTTGACATTCTTTTAGCCATTATAGACATGTGCGCGTTATAATGATGGTTTAGTATTGAACTGGGCCTGTATGAAGCTGGATCTGATGGATCTTCACTCCCTTTATATATTACTGCTACCATTGATTTCTTCCAGGATGATGGTACTTCTCCTCCACTCAAAATACTGTTAAACAAAACATTCTGGATCTTTATCAGTTTTTGCCCTCCTAGCTTTCAAATGTCCACAGGAATACCATATATTTCTGGGGTCTTTCCTGTAGATTTCTTATACATCACTATTTTATCTCATCTCCTCTTATGCTATCTATTAGTAATTGAGCCTCATCTACCTCTAACCTTGGCATATTTAATTATTTCATAAACATTTCCATTTGTACTCTTTCTTGATTTCCATATTTCTCTGTTTATACACACTTTCATAGAATTTCTGAAATATTTCTAATATGTCTACAGGATCTTTTGCTATCTGCCTTGTTATAGGATCCCTAAGCTTGGTGACAGCCCTTTCTACTTTCTGTTTCCTGAGTCATTGTGCTAAAAAATTTTGTGCTCTAGAGTTAATGTCAAAAAACAGTTGCTTAACAGCAGTCTTTCTAAACTCATGCAAATTATCCAGGTAATCCCTTATTTTCTGTTTAGCATTCTGCAGTTGCTCCTCTTCTTGTTCTGTCAGATTCCCCTATTCTGCAATTCTTTAACATTGGTCAGTCCCTCTAAATAATTTGGGTTTATATTAGATGCTCGAAGTTACTGAACTTTGAATACGATATGATCGACACCATATCGAAGTCCAGTAACATCGAAAACCTAATAAAAACATCACAAAAAGTCAAAAAATAGACCTACTTGCTTTAAGCAGGGGGGCAAACCCTCCTGCACCCCCCACGTGGGAGGCTGTGCCCGCCACACCCCCCGCTACGTAAATATTCCAACTCCGAGACTGCACTACATTGAAGTAAATGGAAATCTCCCTTTACGGAGATTTCCGTTTACCTCTTCGATGTTCTGCGGTTTCGCTGTTTACATGTTGACAATGTCAGATTCGACAGTGTGAAGGTTCGCGATTCTGATATAGACCCAGTAATTCTTGTTACTTCTTAACCATATCTCCCATTCTTTTATTTCCACCCAATTTTAAACTCTACTTTAATTTTATCCCACTCAACAGCTAAATTTTCAGAAGAAATTTCTATCTTCTCTAACAGATCCTATATAATTTCTGATACCCATTCCTTAAATTCTTCTGTTTTCAACAGATAGGTGGGAAAGCGCCAGTGTCTCATTTTTATTTCATTACCCCAAGTTTTTATTTTACTTATAATTGGCGCATAATCTGAAATAGTTATTGGGTGCATATCAAGATTTTCAATTAAATGCACGTTTGTGTGAAATGTAAATTCTGTCTAGCCTAGCCCAGTTTTTGTATCTTGGAGAATAATATATAAATTTCCTTTGATCTCCTAGTACTGAATTCACATCTTCCATGCCAAATATTTTCATAAATTTCTTCAAAACTCTACCCTGCTTTGTTATATTTTCCCTTCTGGGCCCCCCAGACACATCTTCATTGCTGCAAATCAAATTCAGTCCCCTCCTATAAGTAATATTTCTTGCTGAAAGCTGATCATTTCTCACAGAAGCCCCTTAGTACTACAATTTACCATTATTATCTTTTTATCCTCTTCTATCACTAATGGAGCTTCTTTTGCAATTAATATAAGTACTCCTCTTTTCCTTTGTCCCAAGTATTCCATTGAATAACCATCCTGAAAAACTTTCTTTATCAAATTCACGTTCAGTTCTTTCCAAGGATGTCTCCTGTAGGATAGTTATTTACACTCTACATTTTTTAATTGACTACTTTGTTTTTTGTATTTATCTGTAAGGCTATTGACATTTAAGAACATTACAGAAAGCATCATTGTGTTACAAAGTTATTATTGAAACCTTTTATGTGTAACAGCTTTTTTGTTAAGTGTCTAGCTCCAGCTTTTGTGTGACATGCATACACTGTTTGGCCGGTGGTTCTTTTATGCAGTTATTTCTTGTCATATCCATTTGAGCCTATGTTACACTTACAAAACGTTTTGTTTTATTGAAAACCTTCAAAAAACAAACACTCCCCCAATACCCCCTAAAACCTACTGACATAATAAAAAAACACAAAACAATGTACATCTTCATATATTGCAGTTTTGTCCTCCAAATAAGAACGTGTCCCAAACTGACAACCACACTCACAGACTTGTATTAACCTAAAAGAATGGTTATCCGTGCTAATATGCATGGTACACACTGTGCTTCTACTAAGTGCTGTTTAGTTTTCTCTTACCTTTATAGCTCTAACAGCTGGGAAAACACTTAAATGCTTTCAGAAAACATTATCTCCTAGCTATTTCTTTTTATCAGATTGTCTCCATGGAGACATGAGGACCAGATACAGAGTTGCTATTAATCATGTATTTATTTACTAGAAAAAAATTATACTATTCAGTGTTCCTTTTCATTTTACTTGCTTTCTCTTAAAACTTGTTAATAGATCAAGCTAAGACCTTAATCCAGTCATTCTACTATGCAAGAATTAGAAAAAGTACATAAATGTTCATTTGTCATGCTCTTTTTTAGTGTCTGCATTTCTTAGAAATGAACAAGGAGAAAGAGAGAAGAGGGGAAAAAAGAGCACCTGTTTACATTAGTATCCCTATTACACTTAAAAATAATTGAGAAAACTTTACTTTATAGCGTGCAAAGAAAATCATGCACTATAAAAATATTACTATTAAGAAAAAAATTGTTTTACTTACAGTTAAATATCTCCCTCCTCTTCCCCCCTACTAAGTATTTTTTTGAACATTGATGACAAGAAGTAGAGCATATGCTTCAGAATTCCCCTACATGTTTAACAAAGTAAAAAAGTGCAATATTTCCAGATTTTCTTGTTCTGTCATGTTTCACAAATTTAATTATTGGTTGTAATCCACATTTGTTAATTTCAAAGTTACTGGCTTTATTCCTGTTCATCTCTATCACCCAAATCTTGTCTCTGCTTCGTTTCCAGCGCACTCTTGATTCTTCTAGTCAACTCTTGTGCTTTTTTCCCCTCTCAAGCATTTTCTGTTGAAACATTGGAAAAGGTTTTAATGGCACAGTCTTTCCTTGGTCTTTATAAACAGAAGAACAGGAAGCAGAATCTACTTCTGTTTCACAGCTCACTTTTTGTTGGACTAACTTTTGCAGTTCCTCCTTAGCATGTACTGCATCAAAAAATGATTCTGTCTCTCCAGGAAATAATATTTTGAAGAAAGCTGGGTACAACAATTTGAATCTCATGCCTGCTTCCTGACATTCCCTGAATAGTGGGATAAATTTACTCCCCTTCTGCCTGGTGTACATTGAGTAATCTTTCTCAACAAACACTCTGCTTTCTCCAACTTTTAGTACTTTGCCCTTCTGCCATAGTTTTGTCAGAATCAACTACTTCTGCTGGTAGGATTGCATCTTTACTATTAAAGGTCTAGGTTGCTTTCTCATAGCCAGGTGTGGAGCATACACATGATGTGCCTTTTCAGTTAAGAACTCCTACTGTGGAATACCAGTATAGTTGCTTATTTGTGCTTTCATAAAATTAATACAGTCTGTTCCTTCCAGCTTCTCTGGTACAGCAAAAAATCTCTGGTTTTCCCTACATGCTATGTCCTCTAATTCTATTAATTTTTGAAACATCTCTTCTCGAACACTCTCGTATTCAGACAGACATTTCTTCATTTCAGCCCCTGACTTTTGCAATTTTATTGCCACATCTGAATATCTGTTTAAAATAAATATCTGTGTAAAGCTTCTTCCATTATTTCAAGCATTTTGTTATTTGAGTTGACATACTACATCAGTGGTTTGTTTATTTTAATCAGGTCTATATGCAATTGTCTTATACTTTCCTCTAAGTTACTGGAAGTCATGTTTGGAGCTTGCACTGCTTTTTGCTGAACAGCTACAGTACTCTTCCCAGTTAATGTTTTTCCTCACCTTTTGTAGCTGACTTTCTTTCAGGTCCTATGCATTTCCTTTTTTCCTGGCATTTACTAGCCAGTTACTTACATTCACTCAGAAATACAAGTCAATTGGCTTTCTCTGCTGAGTTTCTGTTTTCACACTGGGAAAGCTAGAATTAAGCTGCTACTCAATATGCAGTCATCTTGGAAGTCCCATATAGATTATTTTTTGATAATTATATTAGAATCTAGTAACTGAATACCTTCTGCTTTGAAAAATAAGAAAATAATCCTATTTCTGACCCTGAGTTGACACATTTTATGGGCTGGTGCTATGACTGTAAATGCTCAGATGATAAGAGATATGTTGCAGAGGTTAGTAAACAAAATATTTTAAAATTATGGTTGTCTTAACCAAGGAAGCAGTTTCATAGGTCTCTCCAAAGACAGCCGATTATCTATCATGGCTTACTTTCTTTTCTTCAAAGACAGCTATTACATATCTCAAGTAACTTTCCTTACCAATACTCTTAATTTTAATCTGCTTAACATTGGACACTTTCCTGTAACCTTCCGAATGGAAGGAAAAGATAAATCAGGTTCCCTGGACAAGATGGAATTTTCTAAAAAGGAGGAAGGGACTTCCATTGCCAAGACTACTCCCAAATGGATTATGTTTGTAATCCAAATGTATGAGAGTATCTAATGCCAGCAGGGTAGGTAAAGTTTGAAGGGCATAGAAAGGTTACTATGGTAGAAGGGAGGGGGAAACTGAAGAGGCAGATAGCCGTGCTGACTGAGAAGACTATCCCTGATTTTTGGAGGCTTATCCTTCTTCTTTTGAGCCTCCTTTCTACTGTTTTAAAATTCCGAGGGAGCTGAGGAGGAAGAAAAACTATTACATGATCTGAAAAATGAGGTCTGAAAACCTGAATTACTTCTTGAATCAGATTTCCTCTTTCGTTACACTTCTTAGTCACATCAGCTGCTGAAGGGCCAAACACGGTCTCTTTATCTGTGTGAGAATTTCAAATCTCAGATTTAACATCCTAAGGAAGATTTTGAGAACCAAACCAAATAAACCTCCTCAAAACAGACCCAGATACAGCAGGTCTGGAAGAAGAATCAGCTGAATCATAAGCACATTTTAAAACATGCTTAGTCACCTCAGAAACAACATTCACAGAAGCATTTCACAAATTATTTACCTCAGAAGAAGGAGGGTTAACCACTAACTTCTGCATGTTCTCAAAAGGGATTAAGCAAAAACTTTGATATATGAGTTTGGCAATTGAAAATCCCAAAAGTTAAAGTGCTAGAAGAATACAATTTCTTCCCCTAACTTACCCATTGCTTTTCCATCTTTGTCAGAAGGAATGGGTTTAGTAGCAGTAACCTGTTTAGCAGCAGCAGCAGCAGCAGAGTTAGTAAGAGAGATAACTGGTGGGTTTGCTTTAGGATTGCAAAGCAGGTACTTGTGTGCCTGGAGCACCTTGTATAACCTGTCAGACCTCTTAGGTTGTCTGGCACTGTCATGTAGAATGGAAGTGGTGAGAAAAACATTCTCTAAAACAAGAAGTACAGGGGGGATAGGTACAGCTTTATACATATCTAAATGTAGCAATTCATAATACATTTTCTGTGCCACAGGAATCTCATTCTGGTCCCACTGAAACACATCTTTCATATTAGATAAAATATATGTGAAAGAGCGGTGGGAGGATGGCATAATGGTTAAGGTGTTTACCTTGCAGACACAAGGTGCAGGGTTTGATTCTCACATGGGGTAATTGGCTAGGCTTCAAATGGCCCACAAGGGAAGTTACCTAGTACTAATTTATGAACCTATGAACCTAAGAAATTTCTTCACCAGGGAAATCTGAAAATATACTTTCCTCAGAATCAGAATGCTCAGACTGGGAAGAAACCCCTGAAGTACACCCTTCTCCCTGCACTGACTGTTGTTCAAACAGGAAGATCCTGTCTGAATGGGAAGGAATGCTATATATTTTTCTGCCTGAAGATTCTGAAGGCATAGAAAAAAATCAGATTCTAGGCAAATACCAGTAAATCTGTCCTGTCCATTGAAGTAGAAACAAGAGATTAGAAGTATTTTTCTTACCAAGCACACTCTCCCTGAATAAAGCCTGACTTGTATGCACACTGGACCCTGCATCAACAGCTCCCTTCCAGCCTAGTGAAGACCCTTCACCTGCCACTTCCCCAGGCACTGATTGAGGAGAATTATCTCAAATGGTAGCGTGCTCGCTTAGCATGCAAGAGGTAGTGGAATTGATGCCTGCATTCTCCATACTTTAAAAGGCTGTTGTAATTGTGGCCAAGTGGTTAAAGCTATGGACTAGAAATGCATTGGGGTTTCCCTGCACAGGTTTGATCCTGTCGATTATGGTGACAATAGTGGCTCTCCCTTGCCTGACAAGTACATCTCTACAGCCACGGAGGACATGGCTATACCCTCGTCCTTGATGGCTTGGAAGGCTAAACTAGAAGAACCAGGAGAAAAGATGGGTAGTCTGAGGAACAACCACAGCAAATTAGGAGCTGGTCTGACTCTTGAAGACTCCTTCACAAGTTTTCTCTTTTGTGTGCTGGGAATGGTACAACCATTGAGAATAGCTGCTGTTCCATCAGTTAGCCAGGCAGAAAGTCTGAAATTTTATTTGGTAAGGTGAACAGCATTGAAAGAAATAGTTCTGAGATAAGTAAACCACTTAAAAGTCTCCCAGAAGCACAATATCCTGTTCCAATCACAATAAGTTTCAATAAATGAAAAGGTTTTTAGTGAAAAATTAAACTTTTCCTCACAAAATTTTTACACGCGGACCAACACAACAGTTCCTTTCAAGGTAATATGACAGACTTAATCACTCTGTTTCTCAGCATGAATAAATTATGATGACAGAAAAAAAGTACAGTTGTGTACACTTACCATAAATGTAGATGTTCAAGTGTATACACTGTTGCAGTCATTACAAAATGGGTTATCTGGCTCCCGGTAGCCCACAGTCAGCCAGAATACCAAAGTCCTTGGTATATGACATTGGCTGTCTTCGGATTAAGCCTGACATCAGGTACAAAGGAAGGCAGCTGACTCCATTTCCTTGTTTTTTCTTGCCTTAACTGTCAGGAGCCCCTCCAAAAAAAGGTTAGACCAGAAAAATAAAAATCCAGTCTGTGCCCTAGGAAAAAAGGGGGATAGAAGGGGGGGGACCAGGACTGCAACAGTGAATACACTCGAACATCTACATTTATGGTAAGTGTACACAACTGTACTATGTTCATTGTGTTTCACTGTTGCAGACCTTACAAAATGGGTTGATTCCCAAAGCCCAGGGAAAAAACAAAAGAGAGGAGGAACACCCACTGATTAAGGGTTGGTATGGAGGCCCTGCAACACTGCAGTGGCAAAACCAGCCCTGGACTTAGAAAACAAGGGTAAATTGTAATGTTTAGTGAAAGTATGGACAGAAGTCCAGGTAGCTGCTTCTTGGATGTCCCTAGTAGGTACACCTCTTAAAAACGCTGCTGAGGTATAGGCTGCTCTAGTAGAATGGGTCCTAATACTCTGTGGAGGAACTTTGCCATGCTGTAAGTAACAAAAGTGAATATAATGAGCAATCCACTTAGAAATGGTCTGGTTAGAAATAGCTTTACCCTGAGCTCCAGGAGCAAAACTGACCAACAACTGATCCTACTTTCGAAAGGTTTAGTCCTGTCCAGGTAAAATCTAAGCTGCCTATGTACATCCAGAGAATGCAGTAACCTCTCCCCTTTATTCTGAGGATTAGGAAAGAAGGTAGGCAGGTGGATAGACTGGTCAAGAGTCAGGCTAGAAACCACCTTAGGCATAAAGGAGGGATTAGTTCGAAGAGAAACCCAATCCACATGGAAGATGATAAAAGGCTCTGCCATTAAGGCCTGCAGCTCAGAAACTCTTCTAGCTGATGTAATAGCCAAGAGAAAGGCAATTTTCCAGGAGAGAAACTTCAAATCTGCAGAGGCAGCTGGTTCAAAAGGAGGCAGAGTAAGTTTCTCAAGTACAAAATTAAGATCCCAAGCAGGAGTAGGTGCCCTTCTGGGAGGCTTTAAATTTCTAGCTCTCCTGAGGAACTGTTTCATCAAGGGATGAGAGAAAATGGGTTGCTCAAAGGAACAATGAACAGAAATACCTGAAGCATGAATCTTGATAGAAGAAAAGGAAAGTCCACCATTAAGTAAGCCTACCAGATAGTCAAGAATAAGAGGAAGAGTAGGTTGAGAAGGGTCTTCCCCTCTAGTCTGCATCCAAATGGAGAATCTTTTCCACTTATCTGCATAAGATTTCCTAGTGCTAGGACTCCTGGCCTCACGAAGGACCTCAACCACCTGTTGGGAAAGGTTTAAATTATGAGCCAGGCTGCCAAATGCAGAGACTGAAGATGAGGATGCAGAATTTTTCCCCCCTCCTGAGCCAAGAGATCTGGTATCGGGGAAGATGCCAAGGCTGAGACTGAGAGACTGCGAAGTAGTAGATACCAATGTTGCCTGGACCAGTCTGGAGCTATGATAATGGCCCTTGGTTTTTCATCCCTTATCTTTAACAGCACTCTGGGAAGAAGAGGCAGAGGAGGGAATGCATAGATTGAGAGCTGTGTCCAGGGGAAGGACAGAGCATCCACTTTCCAAACCTTGTCGTGATGATCCCTGGTACGAATGGTTGGAAGAAGGTGGTTGGTCGGAGATGAGAAGAGATCCACCTGCGGAGTGCCCCAACGCTGAATGATGCAATAGAAGATGGTCTTGTTTAGTTGCCACTCATGAGGATCCAGGACCTGCCTGCTCAACCAGTCTGCTAAGGTGTTGAGTCTTCCTGGAAGAAACTGGGCGATCAGATGAATGCCCATGGAAGCTGCTATGGACCACAGTATCATGCTTTGTCTGCACTGGGGGTAAGAGCAAGTCCCTCCCTGCTTGTTGATGTACCACATGATTGTTGTGTTGTCTGCCCTAACTAGAAGAGTACCAGGAGAGAGAAGATGCTTGAAAGCCATCAAGGCCTGCTGGACTGCCATCAATTCCTTCAGATTTATGTGCAAATGAACCTGTTGATAGTTCTAAGTCCCCTGAATGCATCTGCCCTCTAGATGTGCTCCCAAGCGTAGTCTGAGGCATCTCTGGTGAGAGTCTGACTGGCAGGAGGTGGACAGAAAGGCAGGCCTTTGTTCTGTGCACAGGCTGTCAACCACTAAAGGAACTACGTCTGCAGGCAGGGAATCAGAGGAAGTATCAAGTCTAAATCCTGAGTGTGTTGACACCAAAGGTTTTTGAGGTACCATTGTATTTTCCTCATATGCAGTCTGGCATATGGAATCATCAGAATACATGAAGGCATGAATCCCAGGGCTTGCAGGAACTGCCTTGCAGAGAGCTGGGTCATGCTTGCCAAATTTTTGAAGTAATTCAAAAGATCCATTTGTTTCTCTTAAGGGAGGAATACCATCTGGGCAACTGTGTTCAGACTCGTTCCCAGGAATACAATCTCCCTGGTGGGTACCAATTTTGACTTCTTTTCGTTGATAGTGTAGCCCAAAGAGATGAGAAGGTTCTTTACAAAGTCCATATCCTTTAGAAGTTGCTCTGGAGAGTTTGCCTGAATAAGACAATCGTCCAAGTAAGGGTAAATTTGAATGTTTCTCTTTCTGCAAAAAGAAATGACTGGAGCCAGGCATTTTGTAAAATCTGGGAGCAGTAGATACGCCAAAGGGCAGTGCAGAGAACTGGAAGTGCCTGTTCCCAGCTCTACAGTGAAGGAGCTGCCTGCAGCGAAGGAACTGCCTGCAGCGAAGGAACTGCCTGAAGTGAAGGAACTGCCTGCAGCTTTCCCTTATTGTGATGTGCAGATCAGCTTCTTTGAGATCAAAGTCACCAGCCAGGAATCCTTGGCCAGCATTGGCAGCAACTGCTGAAGAGTGAGCATCTTGAACTTGGGAATCACCAGAAAAGTGTTTAGAATGGACAAATCCAGAATAGGGAGCCAGGTGCCCCCTTTTTTGGGAACCAGGAAAAGTCTTGAGTAGAAACCCTGGCCTATCTGTGGTGCAGGAACTGGCTCTATTGCTACCAGATTTAGCAAAGAAGACACTTGTTTTTCTTCTTCTACCCTTTGAAGTGGGGGAATATCTAGGTATCCTTGGAGGACAGGGGAGGTGTGAACGGAGAACTTGTAGCCTTGGGATACTATTTTGAGCACACATTTGTCATCTGTGATGGTGTACCAGACATCTGCAAAAATGGCTAACCTTCCCCCCAAAGGAAACCCTGGGCCCACAGAGGCAGGCAGGGGAAGGCCGGAGTCATTGGGAATGCTTGCTTTGTGAAGATTGATTAGAACTCCCCGATTTTGAAAATGAAGCCTGCCAGTGCTTAGCCTTTTGAGGGGGTGGAAGTCTGTCCCTTAGAAGACCTGTAACCCCTAGGCCTAGTGCGACCCTGTTTACTAGGGTCAGGAAAAGTCAAGTTCTTAGAAGGGTAATGGCTACTAAAATGAGGAGGCTGAAAGATAGTCCTTGTGCAAAGGTACATCCAATAATTTAGATCTGACAGGTTCAGAAAGGAGCTGTTCCCTGAGCCAAGCATGTCTTCTAATAACAGAACCAGTGGCAGCTGCCCTGCAAGAAGCCTTCAAAGTGTCAAAACCACAATGTAGAGAATGTTTAGTGACAAGAGTGGCAGAATTCAACAAATTTTGCATATCCTTACTCTCCATCAGGGAAGGAACACCAGAATTCAATAAATCATGCATGTCCTTACTCTCCATCAGGGAAGGAACACCAGAATTCAATAAATCATGCATGTCCGTACTCTCCATCAGGGAAGGAACACCAGAATTCAAAAAATCATGCATGTCCTTACTCGCCATCAGGGAAGGGACACCAGAATTCAATAAATCATGCATGTCCTTACTCTCCATCAGGGAAGGGATACCAGAATTCAATAAATCATGCATGTCCTTACTCTCCATCAGGGAAGGAACACCATAATTCAATAAATCATGCATGTCCTTACTCTCCATCCAGGAAGGAACACCAGAATTCAATAAATCATGCATGTCCTTACTCTCCATCAGGGAAGGAACACCAGAATTCAATAAATCATGCATGTCCTTACTCGCCATCAGGGAAGGGACACCAGAATTCAATAAATCATATATGTCCTTACTCTCCATCAGAAGAGGAACACCAGAATTCAATAAATCATGCATGTCCTTACTCTCCATCAGGGAAGGAACACCAGAATTCAATAAATCATGCACGTCTTTACTCTCCATCAGGGAAGGATCACCAGAATTCAATAAATCTTGCATGTCCTCACTCTCCATCAGGGAAGGGACACCAGAATTCAATAAATCATGCAGGTCCTTACTCTCCATCAGGGAAGGAACACCAGAATTCAATAAATCATGCATGTCCTTATTCTTAATCAGGGAAGGAATACCAGAATTCAATAAATCATGCATGTCCTTACTCTTAATCGGGAAGGAACACCAGAATTCACTAAATCAAGCATGTCTTTACTCTCCATCAGGGAAGGGACACCAGAATTCAATAAATCATGCAAGTCCTTAACTCTCCATCAGGGAAGGGACACCAGAATTCAATAAATCATGCATGTCCTTACTCTCCATCAGAGAAGGAACACCAGAATTCAATAAATCATGCATGTCCTTACTCTCCATCAGGGAAGGAACACCAGAATTCAATAAATCATGCATGTCCTTACTCTCCATCAGGGAAGGAACACCAGAATTCAATAAATCATGCATGTCCTTACTCTCCATCAGGGAAGGAACACCAGAATTCAATAAATCATGCATGTCCTTACTCTTAATCAGGGAAGGAACACCAGAATTCAATAAATCATGCAGGTCCTTATTCTCCATCAGGGAAGGAACACCAGAATTCAATAAATCATGCATGTCCTTACTCTCCATCAGGGAAGGAACACCAGAATTCAATAAATCATGCATGTCCTTACTCTCCATCAGGGAAGGAACACCAGAATTCAATAAATCATGCATGTCCTTACTCTTAATCAGGGAAGGAATACCAGAATTCAATAAATCATGCATGTCCTTACTCTCCATCAGGGAAGGGACACCAGAATTCAATAAATCATGCAAGTCCTTACTCTCCATCAGGGAAGGAACACCAGAATTCAATAAATCATGCATGTCCTTACTCTCCATCAGGGAAGGAACACCAGAAATCAATAAATCATGCATGTCCTTACTCTCCATCAGGGAAGGAACACCAGAATTCAATAAATCATGCATGTCCTTACTCTCCATCAGGGAAGGGACACCAGAATTCAATAAATCATGCATGTCCTTACTCTCCATCAGGGAAGGAACACCAGCAATTTTAGCCTTAATGGCCTCCAAGGTATGCTGCTGATACTTTAGCATATGAAAAAGACAATTAAACAGACCTAATCACCAGGGTGGAAGAAGTATAAACCTTTTTTACCCCATCTACCCAAGGCCCTAGATTCCCTGTCAGAAGGAACAGGATTTTTAGCAACCGTGGCTCTAACACCTTTAGGGCCCTGAGAAATAATCTCTGGATCAGCAGTAGGATTCCTGAAAAGGAACTGATGAGAATCAGGAACTCTATAATACCTGTCAGGCTTTCTGGGAGCAGGAGGAACAGAATTAGGAGTCAAAGAATTCTCCAAGAAAACATCATCAACAACTTCCAAAACTGGAGGAATAGCCAAAGGCTTATGCTGTGGCAAATCCAAGAATTCCCTAATCCATTTCTTAGACTGAGGGTAGTCCTGACTTTCCCATTTGAAATGCTCCCTAAGAGTATTCAGAGTATTTCCAAAAAGAAAAATCTTCTGGAGGGGAGGCAGAAGGGATGGAGTCTTCTGCATCAGAATCTTCAAAACCTGAAAAAAGTTGAGAGTTTTCCTCTTCATCAGCAGAGTTGCTGGAAACCTCAGAGTCTGAGGCAGACAAAACTTCTGGGGAGAGTTCCCTAGCCCTCTTAGAAGGAGGTGGCTGAGAGCCCCTGATAAGGGTCAAGAGATCACTAGCCATTTTAATCATCTGAGACTGAGACATTTGAGGGGAGGCCGGCGCCTGCTTTCGAGTAGATTTCTGGCTGGAAGGCCTGCTAGAAAGCCGGAGGGACTCAGGAGGCCTAGCCACCACTTTAGTCTGAACCAAGGTCGTCAGTCTGGATCTGGTCTCCGGGCGGAGAAAAGAGGCCTCAGAAGCCGGCTCCTGCTTAGCTGCTCCATATCCATCAGAGGCAGTGACTGATGGAGGGTCAGGAGACGAAGTGGAAGCCTGCGGTATGGAGGACTCAGAAAAGGTCTCCGCAGATGCCTGCTGCTGAACATCCATAGACAGCAGGGGCAAAGAAAGTGCCTCACTGACTACCACTGGGCCGACAACCAACTTAGCAGGGACGTCGTTGGCTAATTTAACCCTAAGCCTGTCGCGGTCCTTATCCTTGCACTTCTTAGGAACATCTGAAGTCGGGAGACCAGAAGACGCCATACCGATGAACTTAGGCCAAACTCCGAAATGCTTGAACAAGATCCTAGCTCTATGGCGTATGGTTTGCGGGTTGAAAGAAGCACAGAGAACACTATTAGGGACATCGGGCTTAAGGCCCAAACAAGTGATACAATAGGAGTGAAAATCATGGTGCAGAATCTCTTTTCTACAGGCAAGACAGTTATTAACTTTCTTTGACATTCGTTAAAGTAAGAAAAGAGGGTCCCCAATGGGGTGCTTATTTGAGGATGTCTTCAACTAAGCAGTCGGAAAATAAAAAGAAGGTACTCGGTTGACCGGCACTCGTGCAAAATGTTTCTGCTTCGGGCTCCGCGGCAAAAAAGACTGAGGAAATGAAATCAGTTGCCTTCCTTTGTACCTGACGTCCTGATGTCAGGCTTAATCCGAAGACAGCCAACTTCATATACCAAGGACTTTGGTATTCTGTCTGACTATGGGCTACCGGGAGCCGGATAACCCATTTTGCAAGGACTGCAACAGTGAAACACGATGAACATCACAAATTCCCCACACAAATCTCAATACAAATAGGAAAGCTTCCCCCACTGGGCACTTATCTGTCCAGTTCTTAAAGAATCCTTTGCTGAATGACAGAATTACAGGGCCCAGTGAAGAAATGGTCATTTTGGTAGCAAAAAAAGTTCTACAGTGCTTTGGCTGTCCAACTACCTTTTATATGGAGCACCTCATATGCACTGGAAGGGTGCCCAAAGTTCTGGGGATCTGGCCAGTGCAGGGGGTTTAACCCATATAGCTTAGGGTACTGCAATGGTAATCCATGTATTGAACATTTTCCCACTACTAGAGATTAGCTGCATCACAACTTTGTTCAAATTTGGGACATCACTAAGAAGCAAGTATTCTCAATGGCAGCTTGCAGTCACTGCATTGGAATGACCTAGACAAGCTTGTTCAAATTGATTTACAATCAAAAGATGTTAATAATAATGTAAAAGTTACTGGCCTGACACTCTAGTGGTCCTAATGTTTCCTATTACAGAACCTGATTACTCTAGTGATGACCTTTGTATATCTTACCCCTTTTTCCTTTCAGATTATTTCTTTCCAGATGTACATGCTACAGTTTTGAGTGTGATTAATCAGTTGTTAAAATCTCATTCATTGTGCAGACTGACTACCTATATGTTTTACTTACATTTAGGACACCTTGTGTTGGTGTATTACTATTCTATTACAACTTGTTCAAACTGGTGGTATCAATGTCTCGCATTAATGCCTTTGGAATACTGAATGTTTATCATCTACTGAACTGTTGTTGCAAATATGTCAGGGATGAGAATGGGTTTCTGTGATGTATACCTGCCAAATAACAGAACTAAAAATAAAAAAATAAAAATATATACAGATTTATTTAATTATACTAACTCAACAGTTGCTCAGCCATGAATTAAGAGCAAACACCATGGAAATGAAATACAGATTATCACATGACATTTGTAACAGTTTGCCAACACACGCATACACACACACACACACACACACACACACACACACACGCATGCACGCACGCACGCACACACACACACACACACACACACACACACACACACACACACACACACACACACACACACACACACACACACACACACAAAATCAGACAAAGATAAACTGCATGTGCAGATGAAAGAAACATTTAACATTTAAGGAAAACTTTCCCAAATTTACAAAAAAGAAATAAAAATAAAACAAAAACTACTAAGCACAAAGATACATTTTCATGGAAAATCAAACACAAAAGCACTTACCCAAACAGGATCTTGGCATTCCTTTTTACTATTACTGAATTATTTCTAAAAGCTCAACTAATTGGATCTACTGCTTAATTAACAGTATCTTAAGAACTGTAGCCTTCTTCAAGCTAGTACCTAAATGTTTTTGCACTGCTTGCCTGTACCTTGAGATCGCAGTAGTGTGAATGAGTTTCTCACTTTTGCCAGATAATGTAAATAAAGAGTAGGGTGGGGATGGGGACAAGGCCCTACACTGGGGGTGGGGTCATAGATCTCAACCTCTTAGCACAAGAAATCTGAACAGAGCCTAAAATAACTTAGGGACAAAGACCCAAAAACAGGGACAGATTTTAAATATTGCTCTTATAAACTTTGAAATCATAACATGATTTATGTTTGTATGTATTTTCTGAAGGAAATGAAGTCCAAAACTCAAATGTATAACAACAAATGTCAAATAAACAAACAAATAAATTAAATTATTTAGTGATTTCAATCCTCAGTGATTTGGCAGAAAAACACACATTTTATGAGGAACAGACAAAAAAATACGAGGGAAAAATCTGGACATTCTGGGAAAATCTGTACGGTTAAGAGGTACGGTGAAGGGTGCATTAGGCTTGTTCCCAGAAAAATATTTTTAACTGGTATCACTTGCAGGTTCATTGGGTGTGTTGCTTAATGAGTTTCACTTACTCAGTTCGTTTGTTCTGCTTGTTTTTTTTTTTTTTTTTTTTTTTTTTATATGTTTGAAACTGAGAAATGTCATTTAATTTTTATTTTTGTATTTAAGAAGCTGAGACCTTACCTTTTGTTGCAAGCAGTTTCTTTTTTTCATAGTCGCAGTCCTGCAATTAAGGAACACAACATCTTAGACATAGCCAAACATTGACAGTATAACTTAAAAGAAGCCAAATAACCACAAAAATAAAAATAAAATTAGTTGTCTTGAATCATGCTCTTATAGAATTAATCTACTTGTTTTATATTACTCCAATGTGAAACACAAACACCTTCTGAAACAGTGATTTGACTCTGCTTAATTAGCAGGACACTGTGCACTTGGATAAATATGTTTCTGTCCACTTTGAATACTGGTGTGAGATTTACATAGGAAGCTGTAAAATGACTGTTAACATCAAACCTGTACATTTCAATGAGGTGTTTAATTCTCTATCTAAGGTTATTTAAAATAACAGTAGAACAACAAGACGACTATATAGGACTAAGGCCATTGCCATCTGTAACCACAAAAACTCAAAAGTATCACAGGGAAGTTAATAACAAATCCAGGGAAATAACACAGAGAAGTTAATAACAAATCCAGGGCAAACAACACATAGTAAGTTAATAACAAATTCAGGAGAAATACCGGTGGTGCAGTGGTTACCATTGCCGCCTCACAACAAGAGGTTCTCCGGTTTGATCCTCGGCTGGGTGCCTTCTGTGCGGAGTCTGCATGTCCTCCCTGTGGTCACGTGGGTTTCCACCGGGTGCTCCGGTTTCCTCCCACATCTCAAAGACATGCTGAAGATGGATTGGACACTCTAAATTGGCCCTAGGTGTGAGTGTGTGCATGTGTGTGCCTTCTGTGGAAGGTTGGGCGCCAGGCTGGCAACTCGACACCGTAAAACTCCACTGCCAATCATGAGCGGACAAGGTGATCTGCTGTGGCGACCCCTAACCAGGAAAAGCCGAAAGAAGAAGAAGAACACAGGGAAGTTAATAACAAATCCAGTGGAATAATACAGGGAAGTTAGTAACAAATCCAGGGGAAATAACGCAGGAAGTTAATAACAAATCCAGGGGAATAATACAGGGAAGTTAGTAACAAATCCAGGGCAAATAATTCAGGGTAAATTAATAAATCCAGGGGAATAACACAGGGAAATTAATAACAAATCCAGGGGAATAACACATGGAAGTTAGTAACAAATCCAGGGCAAATAATTCAGGGTAAATTAATAAATCCAGGGAATAACACAGGGAAGTTAATAACAAATTCAGGGGAAATAACACAGGGAAGTTAATAATAAATCCCGGGAATAACACAGGGAAGTTAATAACAAATTCAGGGGAAATAACACAGGGAAGTTAATAACAAATCCAGGGGAAATAACACAGGGTAAGTTAATAACAAATCCAGGAGAAGTAACACAGGGAAGCTAATAAATCCAGGGAGATCCCTTTGATGCTTTGTAAGTTCTCTGCGAACCATGGCTTTTACTGTAGCAGGCAACTGAGCAAATGTCAGGAAAATACTACTAGGACAGCTGAACTTTATTTGGGGATAACCAGAGTCTCTTTAATTGATGGCAGGTGTGTACCAAGAAGACTGAATGTTGTAATTAAATCAAAAGGTGCTTCAACAATGTATTAGTTTAAGGGTGTGCACACTTATGCAACCAGTATATTGTATGTTTTTTTATTTTTTATATTTTTTCCCCTAACAGATTTGTTTGTTTTTCAACTGAATTGTACAGGTTATAGGTCACATTAAAAGTGGGAAAAGTTTTGAAATAATTTATCATGGTCTCATTTTTTATATCACAAAAACCTGGCATTTTAACAGGGGTATGTAAATGTTTTATGTCCAATGTAATATATTGTTTTTTTTTTTACTTTTTTGTGCGAATATGTGCTATGACAGTAAATGGTTTCTTAAAAAAAGTAAAAAAATATGTAACAATGGGAAAATTAAGGAAACTATTCATATTAATTACTGACAATAAGTGTGTTCATCTTTTCAATGCACACATATATAATATAACTTAAATAGTTGGGTAATACTGACCATGTGAACTAAAAACACACACCATTGAACATTACAAGTTTATAATTAAACCTGCATATGCACAGATGTAAATACAATTGGTGCTGCAAACAAAAGACTTAAATGCCTTGACGGTAAAATGCTCTTAGAGATCAGGGCATAAGTGCAGCTCACAAAAAGGCTATTATCAAATAAAACCTACTATTGAAACAACTTAAATATCCTGTTTATTTTCCATATCTCCATCATTAATTACTTGAGAAATGCGGTCAAGTACAGAAAAATATGAACCACATTCTTTTTACATGCCACTGAATGTTTAAAATGGACATAATTCTCATTTTGATTTTTGATATCAATACTCAGACATATTTTAAACTTGCTTCCAGTTACCCCAATATAGAAGGGTTCACATTTTACACGTTACATAAATCACATTTTCTGAGTCACAGGTAAAATACCCTGATGGTTTGTAACGTAGTTACAGGGAAGTAACTAGAGTGACTTTCACAATAGGTGTATATGAGATTGAGTGTTTAGGGGTGTAATGAGGTCACGTGTCTGCACCCCTGGAAGGGCATTATTTCCCCAAATAAAGCACATGTACTGCATTGCTGCACTTACAAAACAGGCCGTTGTTTTGTATTTTTTAATTACTACATACTTTTTCCTAAATATTTTTAATGTATAACAATTCTTCTGCCAAAGGTTTCAAACTTGTTGTAGCATATGTAATTATTGTTGGGGGAAGCATTTTAAATCCGAAATATAAGTTAAGTAAGTATTTAATGTCTGCACACACACGCACATGCATATGCCCAGCAATTACAGGCACTTAGAATGAATGTACCTCAAATGTCTCATTTTAAACAAATGAAATTAACAAAAAAACATAGATTGCAAGGCACTGCAACTGTGGTCCCTCCCACACAGTTCTTTACTGTCCCTGACCTTGAGATATAGGCCTGCTCTGTCCATGCAGATGGCAAACTACTGAGGATTAAGGTTGACTGATGATACCACACATTAAAGTTTCATACCTCTTATTGTTAATGGAAGGTGCTATCTGTAAAGATCATTGGAGGATGTTACTCACACACTCTGTCTCACTTTCTCTCTACCTCAGTGCGTGTAGGTATGCACACACGCACAAACGCGCACACACACACGCACGCATGCGCACGCACACACACATAAACATACATACACACACACACACACACACACACACACACACACACACACACACACACACACACACACACACACACACACACACACACACACCAGGAGAATTCATATTACAGGTATGGAAAGACAAAGAAAGTATTTTATCTTTCAGGAATGAACTGAGAGATATTCCTATTAAGGGTAGGGAAAGACAGAGAAAATACATGTGAGTGTGGTATAGAGTTATTACCTTTGGAACAGTCATAAAACCCACCCTTTGACCCACCCCATTCTGGTAGTAAATGTGCATTACTTCTTCAGAGTTAATAATTGTACTAGCAGCAATCTTAAACAAAAAATTAAGTAGTGTGCTAAATACAACACATGAGCAAATACATAAACATTCTGTACATTCTAATTGTTCTGCCAACTGGAATGTTTGTCGAAAGGATTCCTATATTTAGATTGAAGCATTTAGTATCAATCAGCTAGTCAGCATACGGAGTTTGACGAATGTCCCTAACAGTGACTCTGTACAATATTGGCAAAAAACATTGAGAGCTGCACTGTCAGCCTGGAAAGCCTTGACTACGTAAGACGGAGTAAACCTAAAGATGGAGGCCCTGGGTAAACCACATGTGTGTACTAAAACAAAATAGGGAGGAAATAAATACTCAAAATGTATAGAATGAATGAAGACTAGATCTAATTTGTAATAGTGATAAATGTATGAGGGTTCACCCAGGTTGCAGCTGCACATAAACTGTCGTCCACGGAAGCTCTAGATAGAAAGACTGAAGAAGGTGCCATGGACCTAGTTGAATGGGATCTTACAGGTTTTGGTAAGGTTAGACTCAGTTAATTATAGATAAAACAAATATAATCTGTCAGCCATCTGGTTAGAATTACTTTTGTCACTGGCTTTCCCAATTTCATGTCTGCAAAAGAGTAAAACAACTGGTCTGTCTTTCTGATTTCTTTTGTCCTATGTAAATAAAAACATAATTGTCTGTGAACATTAAACAAATGCAATATACATTCACCTATGTTTGGAAACTTAGGAAAGAACACAGGCAAATGAATGGACTGATTGATATTGGATTTTGACACCACCTTGGGAAGGAAGGATGCATTGCTTCGTGATGTAACTCTATCCTTATGAAAAATCAAGAAGTGATGCTTTGATGACAAGGCTTGTAATTCTGAAATTCTTCTAGCTGAGGTAATGGCCACTAGAAAGACAGTTTTCCATGTCAGTAACTTGAGGTTACATTTAGCTCCTGGTTCAAAAGGGGGAATGAGTTAAGCCCTGCAGTACCAAGTTCAGATACCATTGTGGAGTGGGGTCTTTATACGGGGGTCTCGATAGAAGAGTGCCTCTCAAGAATACTTTACAAAGTTTAGAAGGGACCACAGGAGAATTTTCAAATTCAATATGAAAATTAGATATTGCTGCTAATTGACCCTTAGTTGTAGAGGAGCTTGCACTTTCATTAAATATCAAAGCTAAAAATTCAAGTATGTTATGTATCGGAGCTGAAAAGGGGTCAGTATTTATTTGTTGTGCCCAGTAAACATGCCTTTTCCATTTACTTGTTTAAAGCTTTCTTGTTGAAGGTTTATAGGAAGATAAAATGATATGAAGAACGGGAAGTGAACCTCAGTTGTCTGGCTATTAATGGAATTGGATAAACCACACCGTTAGCTTGAGATTTGAGATATCCTGATGAACCGTGTCTGTCAGATGTGACAGGAGATCTGGAATCAGATCCAAAAAACAAGGTTGGCAAAGAAGATGAGGTCACAAGAAGGGGAACCAAATCTGATGAGGCCAGTAAGGTGCAATGAGGATAACTTTGTTCTTCAGCTTGGCAGTTTTCTGCAGGAATGTCGAGATTAGAGGGATTGATGGGTAAGTGCAAAGTAGACCGAGGGGGGGGGGGGCAATCATGAAATAAAGCATCCTTTGGTGACTTCTCCTGAGGAGGGATTATGGGAAAGTAGCTGCTGCATTTGTTGTTTAGTGGAGAAGCAAAAAGACTGCAGCAAGGCTGGCCCCATTGGAAGAAAATCTCTTCTGCCAATTTCCTATTGAGAGACCACTTGTGAGGAAGAAGAAGAGACCTGCTCAATTTGTCTGCTATCATGCTGGATTTCTACAGAATGTATGCTGCTATGAGAAAGAAGTTGGATGAGATTGCCATTTGCCACACTCTGAGTGCTTCTTGACACAAAGGGATATGATCTGGTCCCTCATTGTTTGTTCATGTACCAAACTACTGATGTATTGTCCATTTGAATCGCAATTGTCCCATAAGGGAGAGCATCCTGGAAGGTCTGCCATGCTAAAAGCACTGCTCTCATCTCTAGGACATCGATATGCAAGTTGGCCTCTTTGGGGGACCAAGTGCCTTTGACTGTTCTCTCCATTAAGTGCTCCTCAACCCAATCTGGGAAGCATCTGTGATCATTATGGGTGTGGGCAGAGGGAAACTGTAAAGACAGACTTGTAGAACTTGATCTAAATGAATCCACCACTAAAAGTATTTCTTGCATGCCTGAGTGATCCCTGTTTGTGTTGACATGTTCTGGTAAAGAATGGACCATTGTGTTGCCAGCATCCATTGAAGAATTATTATATGAAACCTTGCTAGAGGAACTAAAATTATGGCAGTTTACATAAACCCCAAGGTCTGAAGAATCAACCGGGCTGAAACATTGGTACTGCAAATTATTCTCTTATAGTCTGTACTCTTCAGAAGGGAAGAGAAGCTGTTACTGATGTCATGGTGAAAACTGCTCCTATGAATTCCAAAATTTTAGTTGGTCATAGGCAAGACTTGTCATAGTTTATGGTTATTCCCCAGAAGAAAACAAATCTGAAGTTCCTGATCCCTTGCCCTTGTAAGCAGATGCCTGCTTGGGGCGGTAATGAGCCAGTCATCTATATATGGAAACACGCAGAATCCCTGCAGCCTCAAGTGAGCTGCCACCACTGCCATGCATTTGGTAAACACCCTGGAGGTGTGGTGAGGCCAAAGGGCAGTGCTCTGAACTAGTAGGAACTGGCTGCCAGTATCTTCTGGATTGTCTGTTCATCTTTATATGATAGTACACATCCTGAAGATCCGTCAAGCACATCCAGTCATAGTTCCCCAGAAAAGGAAGAATGAACCGAACCATGACCATCCAAAGCTCTGTATGTTAAACTGACTTGTTCAAGTTGCTGAGATCCAACATTGGTCTCCAGTCCCCTGTTTTTTTGGCACTAAAAAGAATCCTGAATAAGTTCTGGATTCTATCTGGTCTGGGGGACCTCTTGGATGACTCTTTTCTAGCAGCTTTTGTATTTCTAGGGCTGATTCTTTTTTATGACTGGGTTAGTTAGTTAGATAGTTGACTCCCAGTTTCCTCCAGAGGGGAACATTTGGGCTTCCTTTCATGAGCACTGGTAGGGTCTGTCAGACAATCTCTGAACCATTAGTTTTGTGGGCTCCCTCTGCTTGGGGACATCATCGCCCATTAAAGAGCCCCCCTCTGCTCCTAGGAGAACATTCTCTATGCGTGTCCTGGAATCTTCCAACCACCTCACTGATTCCTAGAAAAGCATCTTTGATGGGTCAAAAAATGTATGCCCACTGCAGAGAAAGGGTCTTTCCATCCTCCTCACACCTGGATAATGTGTCCTTCATTTTGGGGCCAAACAAAGAACTGCCATGAAAGGCTGCATTGACGAATGATGACTTGAAGGGATCCACAAAATCACATAAGCACATCCAGGCATGTTTCCTGATGGATATGCCTGAACCTGCTGCCCTTGAGGCACCTTCAGCTGCATGCAAAATAAGCCTCATGGATGAACTCAAAATAGATTGGAGTATAGCCAACTGAGAGAGCACAGAAGACTGAGCCTCAGCAGAAATGGTCCCTGAAAGGGATATTGAAAATTCTTTGATCAAGTCCCTTTGCAATCTAGTAAAATGTACCAAATAGTTCAGTGACCTGAGAGCAAAGACTGCTAAAGCATAGACATGCTTCCCAAATCTGTCCATCGCCCTAGAGGGACAAATTTGGGAGGATGAGCACAGGAACTTTCTTCAGCAAGTTTCTTCTTTATGACTGCCGCCATGACCATGGCATCCACGGGCACCCCCTTACTACAAATCCCTTCCCCACAGGTGGAGCCAAAATCTTGTCTATTGTCTTAGGTATTGGCTCAACTGAGTCAGATTTCTTCCACGTCCGCTGAGAGACTAAATCAATGAGCTCATTGGCAGGCAGAGTAACCCAGGAGGAAGACAGGCCAGCTCCAAAGACCTCCAGAAATACTGACTCCTCCAGTGAAGGGTTGCTGTGGATGGAACCACCTCTCTGGTTCAGGATCACAAGGATGTCTCCAAATGAAATATCTTCTGGAGGTGCTAGTGGGGACCCTTCACCTTCATTGAAGTCTCTGTCCTCAGTGACTAACTTTCTGGAGAGTCCAAGTACCTCCCCTTGCACTTTCTCTTCCTAGGGACTTCCAGAGAAGTGTCAAAAGAGACTATGAAACCCTGCTGGGTAGTCTGGACATCTCGAGCTAGCTGTCCCTGTGGTGTCAAATGATGAGGCTCCAAAAGCAGAGACATCTGGGAGCTGGATTGGAGATCTCAGGGGTTGGATTCATCAGTCCCATCACAGCAGACAATATCCTCTTCACAACCTCGAAGGCAGACCACCCCGGAGAAAGACAAGACCTTGGTGAGAAGGCAGGCTTCTGGACTGCTGTTTTCTCCTGCCCCAAAAGCAATTGCCCTGAGGAGGAAGTCAGAGCCAAGATGTCCAATGCTGAGGGTCCAAGGCACAGAGACAGCTCTGACATCTTCACAGCCTTAGATCTGACAAGGAAGCTTTGGCTCCAAGGGTCCTCTGGATCTGAAGACATTGGAGCTGAGACTTTCAGAGATAGCTTCAGATCTGAAGATAAGGTTCTCTTCAGATCCAAGTCAGATGGACCTGGAAGACTTGGATTCAAGGACTCTGAAGCAACAAAAGGGATCTGAGAAGGAGTCTGAGTCAGTGGAGTGGTTAAAGGATGAGCCTCCTCGCCCGAAGTGGTAGGAGCTGGTAACACATCCATCTGGATTTGCGTTGAGAGAAACTTTCTCATTATCCTGTCCACATCTTCCTGGAAGAATGAGATGAGGCCAGGGAAGGTGACTTTAAACAGTCCCTTTCGATAAAAGGGGAAGGAAGCCTAGAAGGGACCAGATCAACAGAGGGAGAATATTGGGTCCCTGGCAAACAATAGGATCAGAAGCAGTCAGATCCAAAAGTTTTGTAGTCGGATCTGAGGATGTAGGATTGATTAACTTCTTTTTCTTCAGATCTGAGGGGGAATAGGTTTGAGACCTCCTCAAATCCAATTTAGACCTCTTCCTGGAAGCCTCAGAAGATGGACTGAGGAAGTGGATGGAATCGAAGACTTCAACTCCTTAGACTTTGGTTTGGGGGATTGAGCCCCAGTAGCTTCACGGAAAGATGAAGGCAGCAAGCTTTTCAGAAATAACTTATTCTTTCTGTCTGCAAGTGCTCTAGGATTAAAACTGAGCAATCCTCCTGCAGGTGTTGTGGCCCACACAATAAACACAGAGTGGGTGGGAATCAAAAATAGACAACTTGTGCTCACACTTTAAACATTTTTAAAACTAGAAAGACCCTTCTCAGCCATAGTAGAAAAACAGAAAAGCACAATATAAGAACAGCAACATTTTATTTATAGACAGAAAGAAAAGTATTACCAACAATGGTAATTGAGAAATACATGAGCATGTAAAGACAGTGGAAAAACGATCAACAATGGTAAAGAAGAAGTACATTAATGCATGAGGATAAAGGCTGACTCGCAAAGGAGAAATGTATTAGAAATATGTATGTTTTTAAAGATAAAAAATTCACTTATCTGTCTAAAATACAATAGAAACTTGAGAGCCACAGCTAAGTAAATCTTTTGAGAAAACCGGCAAACAAGATTTGAGATCTGTTAGGGGCTGGTGCATTATGGGGGCCAAACAAAGAACTGCCATGAAAGGCTGCATTGACGAATGATGACTTGAAGGGATAAAAAGCTTTTTGGTTACCAGGAGCTTTAATAATGGCCAACTCAGATCCAAGGATCAGATGCAAACCCAACAGCTGAGGACAGAACGAAAAT